>NC_080423.1:96388024-96428024 GCF_029873635.1 Malania oleifera | reverse complement strand
TTCTTTCTTGTGGCGTTCAAATTTTATACCTTTGGTTCGTGATTTAATTATAATCATTGGGTCAAGGTTTGTTACTTTATACCTATGGTTCGTGTTTCATTTATAAACATTGGGTCGAGGTTTTTTATCAAAAACTTGATTTTTAGCTTTCTTGGGCAAGCATTCCAACATTGTTTGCTGGGTCTCAATACGTGTCGATTGACGTTCGCATCATTTGGTATCAGAGCTTGGATTCTAAAATCAGGTTTACTATCCTTTCATCTTTTGTTATAAAAAAAAAAGAAAAAAAAAAGGAAAAGGGGAAAATAGAAAGTAGAAAAAAAATAGAGAGAAAGAAAGAAAAAGAAGACTAAGAAGGTGATACTGAAGCAAGAGATACATTCATCGTACTTATCAAAGTTTTTTTTTTTTTTTTGTCATCTTCCTTTAATTCATTGTTTCTATAATATTTTCTAACCATCGTTATTGGTTTCATACTACATGGATTCGAGGACGAATCCTTTTGAAGAGAGGGGGAATGATGAGAACGGACAAGCACCACTAAAGGATTCATTGTAAGTTCCAGATGGGCCAATCACAAGGTCAAGAGCTAAGAAGATCAAGGAAGTGATGTAAGGATTGGTGCAATCCGTTACAACGGGTGACGACATAGCCTAGTGTTTAGTGTAGACTTTTTATTTCAATAAGTATAGGCATGTGGGCCTATTTTATGTTTATTAGTTATAGGTGTTTAGGGTTACATTATTTGAATTTGAATTTGAATTTAAATTTGAATTTGATTTTGATTTTGAATTTGAATTTAATTTTAATTGGAGGGATTTATAAATAGACTTGTAGCCACATTCTAGAAAAAAAAGGACATTGAATAAAAAATGTGAGGTTTTATTTCTTCTATTGGTTCTTCAGAGAACTTGTAAACTTATCAAGGATTTCTTTCTTGTGGCGTTCAAATTTTATACCTTTGGTTCGTGATTTAATTATAATCATTGGGTTAAGATTTGTTACTTTATACTTATGGTTCGCGTTTCATTTATGAACATTGGGTCGAGGTTTTCTATCAAAAACCTGATTTTTAGCTTTCTTGGGCAAGCATTCCAACATTGTTTGTTGGATCTCAATGCGTGTCGATTGAGGTTCGCATCATTTGGTATCAGAGCTTAGGTTCTAAAATCAGGTTTACTATCCTTTTATCTTTTGTTATAAAAAAAAAAAAAGGAAATAAAAGAAAATGGGAAAATAGAAAGTAGAAAAAAAATAGAGAGAAAGAAAGAAAAAAAGAAAAGAAAAGGTGATACTGAAGCAACAGATACATTCATTGTACTTATCAAAGTTTTTTTTTTTTTTTTTTTTTGTCATGTTCCTTTAATTCATTGTTTCTATAATATTTTCTTGCCATCGTTATTGGTTTCATACTACATGGATTCGAGGACAAATCCTTTTGAAGAGAGGGAGAATGGTGAGAATTGACAGGCACCACTAAAGGATCCACTGCAAGTTCCAGATGGGCCAATCACAAGGTTAAGAGTTGAGAAGATCAAGGAAGCGATGTAAGGATTGGTGTAATCCATTACAACGGGTGACGACATAGCCTAGTGTGTAGTGTAGACTTTTTATTTCAATAAGTATGGGCATGTGGGCCTATTTTATGTTTATTAGTTGTAGGTGTTTAGGGTTACGTTATTTGAATTTGAATTTGAATTAAATTAAAATTAAAATTAAAATTTGAATTTGAATTTGAATTTAAATTTAATTGGATGGGTTTATAAATAGACTTGTAGCCACATTCTACAAAAAAAGGACATTGAATAAAAAATGTGAGGTTTTGTTTATTTTATTGGTTTGTCAGAGAACTTGTGAACTTATCAAAGATTTCTTTCTTGTGGCGTTCAAATTTTATACCTTTGGTTCGTGATTTAATTATAATCATTAGGTCAAGGTTTGTTACTTTATACCTATGGTTCGAATTTCATTTATAAATGTTGGGTTGGGGTTTTCTATCAAAAACTTGATTTTTAACTTTCTTGGGCAAGCATTCCAACATTGTTTGCTGGGTCTCAACGCGTGTCGATTGAAGTTCGCATCAATAAGGTAGGTTAGACTTGTTAAGAAAGACTTGCATTTCTTTTCTTGATAACTCCCAACAGATAGTTGTAAGGATCAATAATCTTACATATATATATATATATATATATATATATATATATATATTTATTTATATATTTATGTATTTGTCTCCATGTGTTCAAGTGGTTGTGCCTACATGATGCAGCTAAACATTTTTAAAACTCAATTGATCAACTTCTAATTGAATAGTTGTGATGACTCAAAAATATATATACGATTAAAGTACAATAATAATAAAATAATAAAAATGGTTATTAAGTTAATATTAATACAAAAGTATTTTTCTGTAGGATCCTTGATTCTATGTTTGATGCCTAAGAAAGGTCTTGTCTTAGCGAGTACTCAGAGATCATTGCGGCTCAGTTGCTCCCTAGAGGTCGGCTTGATTAAAATGTAATTTCATAGGATGAATAGGATAGACACTATTTGTACACGTAAATAAGTACATATACATAAAATAATATTTTGACAGACATAATTTGTAGAGATACATAGAAAGATAATAATAATATAGGTATCATATGTGGGGTGGGGCCCACAAGACTATGTGGGGCCCACATGAGTCCCGAAGTCGCGTGGGATACACATGAGTTTCGAAGTTATGTAGGACTCATAAAATTGTATAAGGACTATTGGAGTTACGTATGACTCACTTGAATCTCGAAGTTGTGTGGGGCCCACAAGACCATGTAGGGCCCACATGAGTTTTTGAAATTCAAATTTAATTTTTTTTTAAAATAAATAAATAAATACTAAAACATAGCTTAAAAGTAATAATAATGATAATAATGATTTAAAAAAAATAAAATAATAAAATAATAAAATAATAAAATAAATAATTAATTAATTAATTAAGTAATTAATTAAAATTTTATATGGTGGCAAGCACTCCCACACGGCCTTTATCCCCATCCCATACTCAACCCATACCTAGCCCATCTCATGCCCATTTTTTAATTTAAAAAAAAATTATAATTTCACCCCTCTCCCATACTTTTACAAATTCCACTTCTTCCCCCAAAATTTTCCTATAAATAAGAAGCTCTTAACCTTCATTTTTCACAAAAAATTTTACAGGAAGAGAATGATTAGTGGGTGAAAGAATTAATGGTGGAGAGATAATTTTTGAGTAAGTTCTCACTCGCCCACTTTTTCTGATCTCATTTCTTAGAGATAGTCATTGTGTTCATAACGCAAGGTAAAAGGAGAGGTAAGTAAATTTGATTATGTTAGTATTTTTATTCAAAATTTATACCCTAATTTATTTTTAAGTAAATTTGATTATGTTAGTTTTTTTTTTAATTTAAAATTCATACCCGAGTTTATTTTGTAAGTAAATTTCAATTATGTTAGTTTTATAAAATTTCCATGAGTTTATTTTTTTTATGCATATTTAATTATACCAGTTCTATCTTTAGTATACTTGCATTTATTTTTGGGTTAAGAAATGTTCTAATTCACTCGAGTAATTTTTCAGCATTTCTTTCTATTAAAAAATTATATATATATATATATATATATATATATATTAACACGAAAATTGTGTGGCATGAGTTTATTTCTATGTTGCATGTTTCATGAAAATATGAGTAAAAATGAGATTTTCACGATATTATTTTAAATTGCATAAATTATAAGAAGATGGTTTTAAAACCCCTTATGGCAAAGAAAGTTTAAAGTTACAGACGTTCGATACCGCAATTTAAAGTTTAAACGGATTAGAGTGCACCCACACTGTTTACAGAGTGGTTATTTATGTTAGTGGATTTCTCCTATGTGCACACCTGGTTCCGAACCAGGACTTAATAAGGAAAATCTCACTTAATGTTTACGTACGTTGATTTAGTTTGGTCGGCTAACCAGCTAAATCTAGTCTTCGGACCGCACAATCCAATCATGAGGGTAAACATGACTTACAGCAAACAGGCATAAGGGTAGTTTTTACAATATATGTTTATACATATTTAATTACGTGTACATAGTTATTAATGATTTGAAGGAAAAGTATAAGTTTATATGAAAAGGGTCATTCTTGTGCCTAAATTACAATTTAAAGGAAACGTATAAGGAAAATTATATGTATATATATAATTAAATATTTTTTTATAGTTTTAAAGTTAAAAGTTTAATTTAATGGTCATAGTATATGGTTATTAAATTTTACTGTTATAGTAGAAGGTAAAAGTTTTATGCAGAAATTTTTAGATTTACATTTATTTTAGAAGCAGTTTTGAAGTTATAGTATTAAATATTGTTTTACGAAATTTTTAAAAGCTCATTTTGGCCACACACTAATAATAATCTTATTTATTTACTGAGTGTCGTCTCACCCCAATCATATTTTTACATTTCAGCTAACTTTGAATGACATATCGAAAATCAAACATAGCAAGCATGCAGGTGGGAATAGAATAGAAAAAATGAAGTTTGGTTATAGATATTAGAATGATGCCAGATATTTAGGCTTATGTAATTTTTCTTCTTTTAAAGTAAATGATTGTAATATGGATAATTAGTGCTCTGGTTTAATATTAATTGAGTTTATTTACTTCCATTGTAAATCAATGGTAAAAAGTAAATATCCTAAACCCTTCGGGGTTGGGGTATTACAATAGCATCCTTGGATATCAAATTATCCATTCATAACACATAATAATTAACTCAAGCTAGCATGTTTCTTCTTCTACCCGAGACTTCTTGGCTTCCATAAGAGTTTTATATTTCTTAATCATTTATATATAGCTAGTTGAAGCTTAATGAGGCGTAGATGGTAGGTTCATATTTGCTAGCTTTGTTGTAATCCAAAGGAGTGGGGGGGGGGGGGGATAAATTGGATATTTAAAAATTCTTCCTAGGTTTAACTTAATCCAACAATCAGTATTACACAGACCTAGAGTCTTTCTATGTAATAGCAAACCCAATCAAGTACTCAAACAATAAACATAAAAATACAGGTGCAGAAAGTAAATTGTGGAAAATAAACTGACACCTGATATGTTATCGGGGTTCGACCAATACTTCTTACGTCCCCGCCTTGGCTCACCAGCACAAGGATTACCACTATATAACTCACTTAACGGGTGGAGCGGCACCTAAACAACCAGGTCAAATTAACATTGCGCTAACCTCAACCTTTACAGCCAATCATTACACGGCTACTACCCCCTCATGCCACGCCTGGAATATAACAGATTTCTCAATATAACAGAATGCAGTGATTATACTTCTCAGTCAAGCATATATGTACCAAATGTAATTAATCAAATGCACATCAACTATAAAGGTAAATGTAAGCCCGGTGATGTGATTTTGTGCAAGCAACACTAAGCAAGGTATTATCACTAATATGCTCAAGAGTGTTCTAATCAAACTATTTCTTTGAAACAATGTTTATCAAATCTCAATAATAAATCAGGGTTTCAAAGATGCTGCAAATATTCAAATCAACTCAAAAATATTTTCTTCAAGAAAATAGGCTCAAAAGTTGTTTGAAAAAAATAATAGCTTGTTAAAAATATTTGCAAAACAAAATATAGCTATTGAAATCTTGCAATGACTATGCAAGAATCCTCAAGCTTCTGAATTTATCCAAACACAAGATTTCTTATATTCAAATATGTGGGATAAACTTTGCAAAACTCCCCTAAATCAATATCAAATAGTCAATCAAGCAAATAGGAGTATGAGCAATCTCTAATAATCAATAACATAATATAACACTCTCACAATACTAAGATGTATCAAGGGAATGAAAAAGTAAGAGCATTTGGGTAAAATAGGATTTTGAGTTTGAGGAGATTTCTTACTAATGATTTTTGCTAATATGCTTGCTAATCCTAAAAAATGAGCTCATATATATAGACCAAAGCCAAATTATGACCATTTAGGATATGTAAGGAATTATTAGAATTGTTTTAAATCAATTTAGGAAAATTAACCCAGTTTAACCTTTTTAACCCTTGTAAAAAATTAAGCAACCCGAGAGGTTTTGGGTGGCTGAACTTTAGTTCGGTCGCCCGAAAAAACCTTTTAAATGGTTTGAGTGCCCGAGTTCAAACTCGATTGGCTGAACAAGAGTTAGAAAGATTTAGTGTGCGGTTCAGGTGCTCGAAAATACATTCGATTAACCAAACTGAGGGATTTAGTCGCCTGAGGCCTGTTTTGAATTGAAAAGTTTGGTAGCTTTAGTTGGTGAAAAGTCATTTCTAAGGGTTCTATTGACCTTATAGGTCACGCCCGATTTTGATAATGACAAATACTCCTGTATTTAATGAGTATCTAGTTCATGTGTAGGTTTATATTAACAGATACATTGATGGCATGTGAAAAACTTCAAGCTTGAAGACTAGTTTGTGTTTTTCAGTTGTAATATATTTAGTGGTCAAACTGGTCTGTAATAGTAATTAGGATATTTGGTTTGTAATAAGTACACACAACACATGCACGATTTATTTTGTAAGTTCAAACTAATCATAATGCAAAAATGACCTTAAAATGACCTTAGGGTTTGGTCGACCGACACCGGACTATTTCAGTGTCTTCAAAATTGAACCCCAAGTGACCGTAGGACACACACATTTTCAAATATACTTGTTAGACACTTGAATAGGGTTTGTATGCTTCAAGACGGGACCGAAATGCACACTTAATGCACTTTCGATCGACCGGCCAACACAGTTCATTTTGGCCTGGTCGACTGAACCGGACCTGGGTCAACAATTGACCAAGGTCCTGGTCGACCGAACCATTGCAATTCAAAAAGCCCTGGTCGACCGAAACCTCCCTGGGTCGACATTTGACCAAGGCCCTGGTCGACCGAACCAGGTAGTTCAAAAACTCCTGGTCGATCGAAACCCCCTGGGGTCAAATATTTGACCATTTGGTCGACCGAGATAAAAATGAACTCCAACTACCTGGTTGAACGAGGGTCTTCGGGAGAAATCTCAGTGGTCTGGTTGACCGAACCTCAGAAATTTGAAAAATCGCCCTCTCCTGGTCGACCGAGCACTCAGTTAAAAAATGTCGTGGTCGACCGAAGCATATGAGTCCTAGACGATTGAACTTGTTCTGGTCGACCGGACCTCTCGGGTTGCACCTAATTTTTTTACCGCAATTAAAATTTTTAAACAGGGTTAAAATGCTTTAAATGTCATTAAACTTTTCTAACAATCCCTAATAGGTCCCCAACGGTCAAAAATTCCGGTATGTCTATATATACCCTTTCATTTGGGAGAATTAAGCATCGATTAGCAAATATATTCAAAAATTCTCTCTCAAGCTAAATACACCCTACTTCTCATACTCTTGCTAAATCCACTCAAACTTACCTTCTTCATCTCTCTGTATCATTTGTAAGTGCATTGAGTGTTATTGTTTAAAGGTTTGCTCTCATTGTTTGAAGTGCTTTGAATCGATTTTTCTTACGAGAGCATAACCTAAGTATTCTTAGGAGGCTTTTTCTAATAAGCCTATCCTAAGAAGACTTGTTAAACTTCCGAGTGTTGCATTCTTATTGCAATAACTTAGGAAGTTTGTATTTGTTTTCGGCTTACAAAAATATTTTCAAATGTACTCAAATATCTTGTGGTATTCATATTGATATATTTGTGAAAAGACATTTGTGTGTGTTATATTAATCTTTGTGGCTATATCCATTCAAGTCTATATCATTTGCTGAAATACAAAGATTATGTATATCTTGCAAACCAAGCATATACACTATTCACGTGATTGACATATTCTGCTATTTGGGATATTTGAATCTTGCATGATATCTTTGTTTGAGCACCTTGATTGAGAACATATTGAAATACAAAGATTGCTTGTTGACACTCTCACGTACGTACTACACTCATAGAAAAGACCTTTGAGAGTTAAACTATCTAGACCATACTGAGCTTACATTTTAAATCATCTGTGGTGTTTGTGATTGTGCGCATTTGTGGTACAAATTTTCTTTACGTGAAAGCACCCCTATATTGTACCTTTTGATTGTATATCTGAGAGATTCCAGGCGTGGCCTGAGAGGGTAGTAATTCAGCCCGGTAAGGATTGGTGTAAAGGTTGAGGTCATCCCTGTGTTAATTTGACCTGGTTTGTATAGGTGTCGCTCACCCGTTTAAGTGAACAAGTTATTGTGATAATCCTTGTGCTGGTTAGCCAAGGCGGGGACGTAGGTAGTTGGCCGAACCTCGATAACATATATGCGTGTCACCCTCTCTTTACCGCTTTCTGGTGCTTGTGTAATTAATTAAACTACTTTACTTAATTTTTGATATATTTATATTACTTGCACTAGATTGACCTTAGGCTTGTGAACATACTGCTGTTAGGAGGAATACCTTGGGATATATTTTAAAAATACCAATTCACCCCCCCCTCTTGGGATCATGGTAAAGCTAACAATTGGTATCAGAGCCACGTAGCATAGACTAGTTGTTATTTTGCAAAAAGATCACATATGACTCATAGCTCCGTGATCCCTTTCCTTGAGGGACCATCTTCCACACGACCTCCTGTTTGTAGTGGTGTTAACTACACCTTTTGGAAATAGAAGATGCGCATCTACCTTCAGAATACTTATTGGAAGGTGTGGAGGATTGTCTCTAAGGGAAACTATGTTTCTATGAAAACTGAGGGTGCAGCTAGGGTTCCTAAAACTGAGGATGAATATGATGATGATGATATGAAAGTTGTTAGTCTTAATGCCGCAGCCATGAATATTTTATACTATAGTTTTGATGTAAATGAATTTAACAGGATCATGGCATGTTCTACTGCAAAGAAAATATGGGATAAGTTAGAGGTCACATGTGAGGGTATTAGAGATGTGAAAGACAGTAGGATAGATATGTTGACCAGTGAGTATGAGGCCTTTAAGATGAATGTAGGTGAGTCCATTCAGAGCATGTACACTAGATTCACACACATCATAAACTCATTGCATGCATTAGGAAAGACCTATCCCACATATGAGATGATCAGGAAGATCCTTAGAGGCTTACCTCCTGTTTGGGAAGCCAAGGCTATGGCCATTACTGAGGGTAGAGTCCTTAAGGCCATGAGCTTAGATGAACTGATAGGTTCCTTGATCACTTATGAATTTTCCATAAATGAAAGACTAAATGAGCATAACAGGGCTAAGAAAGTGACTGCACTAAGAGCATCTAATAACACATCTAGTGAGTATAGTGAATTTAACACTGATGATGAAATGACTATGCTAACCAAAAAGTTTAGCAGATTTTTCAGGAAGAACATGAAGTCATTTAGAAAATATAGAGACTCCACTAATGAGAAAGGTGAGTTCAGCAAAAGAAAGGAAAAATCGAATGCTCCTATGTGCTACAACTGCAACATGGTAGGGCACATCAAATCTGACTGCCCACTGCTGAAAAAGGAGGCTAAGAAAAAGAAGAAAGCCATGAAAGCTGGGACTTCATGGGACCAATTCAGCAGCAGTGACTCTGATTCGAATCATAGTGACACGGAGGTCGCTAATTTGTGCTTGATGGCACACGAGGATGAGGTATTGTCTTCTTGTTCATCATCTTCTTATTATTCATCCGATGATCGTAATTCTGACAGCATGCCTACATTTAGAGAATTACAATTTGAATATATTCGTATTTTAAAATTGCTAAGCAAAATGACCAAAGAAAATAATGTTTTGAAAAAGAAACGTGAAAATTGGTCAAAATTATTTAATATGACAAAAACTTCTCATGCCTCTATTTTAAAAGAAAATGACACTACTATTATTGAGTTTGAGAGGAAATTGGAGGATAGCTCCAAAAGCATTTTTAAATTCATCAAGGGCAAATAAAATTTTGAAAAATTACTTGGTGCCCGTTAGACGATCTAATCTTTACTTAGGACATTTTACACGTGAGTCAAAATCTCATATTCCTCCTAAAGAACCTAAGTGTAGATTGAAATGTTTTAAATGTAAACAGATTGGTCACATACAATTTGATTGTCCATTTAGAAATAAGCATACTAGAATTAGGAAGGTATGGGTAGTTAAGGGAGATCCTGCTACTAACCCCCGTGGACCCAACAACATTTGAGGACCAGCATCAGTCACTTAACTTATTTTGTAGGTATGCCTAAGATCATCTTCGTCCAAGGACCGGTGGTACTTAGATAGTGGGTGCTCACGGCACATAACTGGCGACAAGGGCAAATTCACTTCAATTGTTCCCAAGAATGGAGCCTATGTGACATTTGGCGACAAGTCTGCCATCTCTAATTTAATTGGAGGATATGTCCTGTTTGGACAATCTTTCTTCTTTAAAACTTAAGTGCATAATAATAGTAAAAAATTTAAGCTAAATTTAAAATTGAAAAATGAGAATTTAGGAATGGGATTAGAATCTTAGATATTTTGTATTGAAGGGACATAAAGTGATTTGGCTCTAATGTTGTAAATGTAAAAATAAATAAATAATATTGTATATTTAAAATTAGGTTTTTGTCCATTACCCATCTTGTTTTTCTTTCACCTCCTTTAGTTTTTTGAAGAAAGGGTAACTTTATTAAAGGGGAAAGCAACTTAAATCCTTCCAAGTGAAATAAAATGACAAAGTGAGGAGAAATGAGCGAAATCACCCTCCCAAATCAGAGCAAATATAGGAAAACTCTTCCGGATTCAAATAAAATAAAAAGGAATTAGACATAATCCAAAGGTACAGGTTTGATAAACAATTATCATACATATTTACGATTGTGGAGTAATTTTCCCTGAAGATTCTTTTGTTTGTCTTCTTCCAGATTTCCCAACAGATGATTGCCCGAACATCTATTTTCATCAT
Source organism: Malania oleifera (assembly GCF_029873635.1). Taxonomy (NCBI): domain Eukaryota; kingdom Viridiplantae; phylum Streptophyta; class Magnoliopsida; order Santalales; family Ximeniaceae; genus Malania; species Malania oleifera. The sequence continues at coordinate 96,417,087 of NC_080423.1, read as the reverse complement.
TCTAAAAAATCTTTTACGCTTCGATCAATTCCATGTTAAGAACATTGATTTCAAAGAATTTGACATGACCATGTGATTACACATCCCCTGACAAATGAGAGCCCAAATTTTCTTACTGAAGTGGCAGTAAAGAAAAATGTGATCAACTCTTTGGCTTTCCTTCTTACACAAGACACACATCGAAGCCATCCTCCATCCTCTTTTTGGTAGATTATCTATTGTTAGAATTATGTTATCAATTGCTAGCCAACAAAAAATGCTCACGTTTGATTGGACGAAAGAGTTCCACAACTGATTGTATGGGATGTTTAGTTTCTCTTTTATCTCTTTTTTTTTTTTTTTTTGAAACAGATTAAAAAAAAAAAAAAAAAAGAGATGAGAGAAACTAAGCATCTCATACAACCAGTTGTATGAGACCTCTAATTAAGCATTAGTATTATATTGTACTAGGTGTGCATAATAATTAAATTGAAAAAAGGGAAGTTAAATCATGAATGCATGGATTGCTAGCATTAATGAAGAAAAGGCTAACTCTTTTTTTTTTGTTAATAAAACTAATAAAAGGCTAATAAAGATCCGAATGAAAAGTAATATTTGCCTTTCTCAAATTAAGAAATTGGAATTTTGTGGTGAAACACATGGAATCATTCAACCAAATGAAATATCAAGTTCTTTTGATGCTTGTAATCATTATGCAATGTCTAACCTGCTTGGGATAAGATGAACACCCATTGACAAGTGCTTCCATTTTTCATATACACCAAATATAAGGAGAGGGATACATCTGCTAATCGATTTTTATGTTAGAGATGGTACGGCCTGGAAGCTTTGAACGCAGACTTAGATCTCGCATTTTGACTTCGACGCGTCCGGACACAGACGCGCATGAGAGAATTTTCTCATGCCCCTACCTTCCCAGGAAAGAACATAAATAAACTCGAAACTGGCTTTGGTGCCAAAATGCGAACAGAAAATTTCAGCGGTAAAGGATGTTTAATGGGTCATTTGCGAAAGAGCTTTCGGACTCGGGTTAGATTAATCAAAGCTCAGAAAATTCGTGAAACTGGCTTTGCTGCCAAAATGCGAACAGAAAATTTCAACGGTAAAGGATGTTTAATGGGTCATTTGCGAAAGACCTTTCGGGGAAGATTAATCAAAGCTCAGAAAATTCGTGAAACTGGCTTTGATGGCAAAATGCGAACAGAAAATTTCAACGGTAAAGGATGTCTAATGGGTCATTTGCGAAAGAGCTTTCGGACTCGGGAAGATTAATCAAAGCTCAGAAAAATTCCAAATTTGTGGCAGAGAAAGTCATGGAAGGATAAAGTGTGTTGGATTCAATAATTAATCAACCCTAGCTAGCTCTATATAAAGGAGAGCTTGAGCAAGGGTTGAAGCACACACCACCAAAGCTAATTGCTCAGGTATATGGCTATGGCAGTTCAAGGTGGTTCTCTTTGCGTCTCCTCTATAGTCCTGTTACTATTTCTTGCACAATATGCCAATGCTGCATCCTTGAACTGTGATCGCTTCCCGGAGCTCTCTTCGCCGGCATCTGGGCTTCGGCACCAAGAGTTTTGGGATAATCGATCCTCTTCCCCTGGCTTTCATAGGGAACCCTCCTCTAATGATGCCCTAGTTAGGAGTAATTTTCCACCTGACTTCATTTTTGGTTCTGCTACAGCTGCTTATCAGGTATATCAATTCTTCAAACTTCTAAAATGAAAAAAATAAAATAAAAAAAAGTTTGTTAAATTAGCGTAAGGAATATTCAAGAGATATGATCACTTGGAACATGATCATTACCATAAAAGCTTAATTAATTTATTTAATATTTTACAATTGAGATATTAATTTATATCATGTGGGTATGCATATATTTAAAGATTTCTATATATTATACTATATTTTATATATGTGCATTGCTATATATTATATTAGATCTTATATATTTGCATGGGATTGATAGAATTTCGCTATTGATATGTTATTATTTTCTTTTTCGATGATGATTAGGTGGAAGGAGCAGCACACGAAGATGGTCGAGGGCCAAGTGTTTGGGACATTTTCAGTGAGGGATCTCCTGGTTGATCTCTCTCTCTCTCTCTCTCTCTCTCTCTCTCTCTCTCTCTCTCTCTCTCTCTCTCTCTCTAATTTTATAGCTAATTAATTAATCAAGAACAAAGTAAAATAAAACACTACAGAAATATAGAGGATGAAAATTGTCCCCCCTTTTGCTACAAGAATCTGGACTTTACATGTGAACAAGTAATTTGAAAAAGCATAATTGATAAGCTATTGAGTCCTATGCATTCATGCATGCAAATTTTGATTTTTTTTTTTCAATTATATATCAGTTACACCATTTACACATATTCCTTAATTAATTTTTATCTTTCTTTTTGTGTGTGTACTTTATTCTTCTCTCTTTCTTACTATAATTCATTTTTGCTGACTTTAAAAAAAGGAGAGATTGTTTTACACAAAAAGTAATATTGTATGTGCATTAATGTTGTGCTTTTTGTGAGTTTAAATCTCTATGAATTTGTCTTTTGATTGATTGATGTCATTGTAGAGAGGATATCTGATGGAAGCAATGGAAGCATGGCCATTGATTTTTATCATCGTTATAAGGTATAAATAATTGAATACATCAATGATCCTTCTTCCTACTTATTTCTCTCTCTCTCTTTCTCTCTCTCTCTCTCTCTCTCTCTCTCTCTCTCTCTCTCTCTCTCTCTCTCTCTACCTTATGCTATTATATATTTCTATCTCCACATGCTCAATTTGTTTTGATTGAGCTCAATAATAAAGGGGAGAAAAATAACTTACTGCAATCACAGGATGATGTAGCTTTGATGAAGGAACTAGGAATGGATGCTTTTCGGTTCTCCATCTCTTGGTCTAGAGTACTGCCTGGTATTAGCTAATTGAGATTGATGCCCACTAATTGCAATATTAAACCTACTACTATTTTATCTCTCTCTCTCTCTCTCTCTCTCGTAGCTAAATATTACTTTTTTAATTTCTATATTATCAAGGTGGAAGCCTAAAAAATGGGGGAGTAAACCCTCAAGGAATCAAATTTTACAATGATCTCATCAATGAGGTTATTAGTCAAGGTCATCTCTCTCTCTCTCTCTCTCTCTCTCTCTCTCTCTCTCTCTCATATTTAATCTACAATTACTCTCTTTCCTTTTTATATAATTTAGTGTATATATTTATGTGTGTGTGTGTGTATGTATATATATATATGCATGTAGGTATGACACCCTATGTCACCCTTTTTCACTGGGATGCTCCTCAAGGTTTAGAAGATGAATACAATGGCTTTCTAAGCCGAAGGATTGTGTAAGTTTTTGTTTATGTAATGTATATTGAAAATGTCTCTTAGTTAAGCGCTCTAATTAATGATGTTCAACTAATTACGATCACTTTCCTGTGTGTTTATTCTCAACTAATTATGATTATATGACTTGCGCATTTATTGGCTTGTTGGTTGCTTATATTGGACCTAGGGTCCACCACAAAAATATGAAAATATATTAATTTTGTATCCTATACGCGCACACACATATATGCAGGAAGGATTTTAAAGATTTTGCAAAAGTTTGCTTTGATAATTTTGGGGACCGAGTGAAGCATTGGATTACCTTGAACGAGCCATGGACTTTTAGTGTTTATGGATATGACTATGGTTATCATGCACCGGGACGGTGTTCCACATGGGTGAATGAAAACTGCACAGCTGGGAACTCATCTACAGAGCCTTACATTGTAGCGCACAATCTCCTTCTTTCTCATGCAGCTGTTGTCCAACTATATAGGAAGAAGTATCAGGTACTATTAATGAGAATTTAAAGGTCTGTTTGCTCTGAGTTTTAAGAAAATATGGGATCTAAGAAATATATAAAAGCCACATTTAATTAGTATTTTGTAAATTTTTTAATGAGAATTTAAAGGTTTGTTTGCCTTGAGTTTTAAGAAAATATGGGATCTAAGAAATATATAAAAACCACATTTAATTAGTATTTTGTAAATTATTAATTTTAAGGGTTGTATTACGAAAATATATAACACTATTCTACATACATTTGATAGGTTTTGGGACAATCCAAAATTTCTCTTTTTATATATATGTATTTCTCTTTTTCTCTTATTACTATTAATCGCTATGTGTCTACCAATCATCATGAAATTAAAGAAGAAGAAAAAAAAATTTGAAAAAGAACTTTTTAAAATTATGTATTTGGACAATTTTTTTATTCTTATATTTTAGAAAAAACTAAATGTGAATTTAATTATCTAAATGTGTTATTGAATATAAAATATGCCTATGACAATTTATTTTTTCACTTTTTAGAACTAAATTGTATGCACGTTTTCGTTCCTTAACTAACTAAATGGTGCCTAAAATATATTGTGAATAACTCCCCATGCTCACCCTACAAAAACACATATATACAAAGACACAATAATGTGTGTGCTTTTAAGCTTATATATATATGGTATAACATATACTAAATTATTTTACAGGCAGTTCAAAAGGGTCAGATTGGTTTGACCCTAAACCTGTTTTGGATGGTAAATTACACTGATAGTCAATCTGACATAGAAGCAGCTGAAAGAGCCATAGATTTCATGTATGGATGGTGAGTGTATAGATATATTTCTCCAGACATATATTGATCTTTATATGCACACAATAATTTTAAGGTGTATACGATAAGCATGCTAATTAATTATTTTATGTCCTTGCACTTATAGGTTTCTCCATCCAACAACTTATGGAGATTATCCACGTAGTATGAAAGATATTGTCCAAGATCGGCTACCCAAATTCACTACTAAGCAATCCAAGTTGCTGAAAAAATCTTATGATTTTGTTGGAGTAAATTATTACACAGCTCGTTATGCAGCAAATAATCCATACTCTAATCGGGTTAATGTTAGCTACATGAATGATTTCCTTGTTGACCTTGAGAGTATGTTCAAGTACACAATACCCTAGCTTAGTGAAGTTAATTTTATTAATTAAAATGCCTTTTGGGGAAAAAATGATTTGTGAGAAAAACAAATTTTACTTGGAAAATTTTAGTGGTATTAGTGCAAATTAAATTAAATTTATCTATTTTTTTTTTTAATTTCGCTCCCTTCTTGTCTATTATTGTTTTACAGCGGAAAAAGATGGAGAACCCATTGGTACAGCGGTATGTTCAAAATATATTTGCATAAAATTTGAATATTTATTCTGCACACCGAACAATGTATACACTAATTTTTACTGTCACGAGACTACAATAATTCATCTAGCCAGAGAAATTGAAATACAATGCTTTTAAGAATATTTTTTATGCATGTTAGAAAAGTTTGAGCCCATGAAATTAAATAAATGTGTATATTTTTCTTTAAACATAATTTTGAGCTACATACCTAATTTAGATGTTTTTTTACAATATATGAGTGCGTTCTGTGCGTGCGCAATGAATGAATTATTTTGATTTGCAGTCGGACTTATCATGGCTCTATGTCTATCCAAGTGGAATTAAGGATCTTCTAAAGTACACCAAGGAAAAATATGACAATCCGACAATTTACGTCACTGAGAATGGTAGGAGAATTTTGTCATTCTAAAGTGATTATACTTTTCACCAATTAAAGAAGTTTAAATAATTTTTCCTATTATTTTTAATTTTCAGGGTATAGTGAGTCAAATAATAAGAGTAAACCACTCAAGGAATCCCTCAATGACACTACGAGAATAGACTACTACAAGTCTCATCTTGAATATGTTCAAGCTGCCATTGATGAGTAAGTCTCCATCTCAAATTTAAATTTGATATTTATTTTTCGGGATATATATATCACATCTTTAATTATTGCTTTTTTGAAGGTATAAATTAAGAGATTCAATATAATTAGGAGAGTATATGATTCCATCAAGGATTTTGTAAGAGACTTATTTACTTATTTATATATTTTCACCAACTCAATATTTTTCAAATATAATTTAAAATTAATAAAATCAAATGTTAATTAATGAGCTATGAAATAACTTTTTTTAATTATTGATTTACACTATTTTTCCTCATTTTTCTTAATTACCAAGCAAGTAATTGTGATTTTTTTTTAATTATTTTTTAAGTTTTAAGGTAAATGGAATCCTATGTTACTTAAGAATTTGTGCTAATGGATAGCATTTAATTAATTTATAGGGATGAAGTTGATGTCAAGGGTTTCTTTACATGGTCATTTGCGGACAATTACGAATGGAGTGATGGGTATACTGCAAGGTTTGGAATAGTGTTCATAGATTATGATGATGATTTAAAGAGGTACCCGAAACGCTCCACTTGCTGGCTCCAAAAGCTTCTCCACAATTAAGAGAGAATGTTTCAAGAATAAAAATGTACCTTTTCCTTATTCTACTTTGATGTACAAAATTAGCAAGAGGTAGACTATAGCTTCTTTCTCATTATCTATAATTAATAAATAATGACTTTGTCATCTATATATATGTAGGCATTATGACCCTCTCTCTCTCTCTCTCTCTCTCTCTCTCTCTCTCTCTCTATATATATATATATATATATATATGTATGTATGTATGTATATATTTAACACCATTGATTGTTGCTACATAAAAGTTCTAATTCCATTATTTGACTCACAAAAGATTCGTGGGAATTGACAAAGTGAATCAGTGAATAAATCGCAAAAGTTTAATCAAATAATTATTTTCGTAGTAATTAAGAATAAATGGCACATTAAGCATTTGCGAAGTGACTAGTAAGTGAAAAATACAAAATATAAATGACCAAAAAATAATTGTAGTCTCCTTTATTTAAATATCACAAAAAACGTATTCTGTTATATATATATATATATATATATATATATATATATATATATATATATTAAACCATGCTAATTAAAAATGAAAATAAAGGGAATATTAAAAGATTTGGTAAACTAAATAGTCTCCTATCTAAAAGGAGAAGGAAGGACAATAAACACAGAGCAATAATAATAATAATAATAATAATAATAATAATAATAATAGAAGAAAAAGGTGGGTGGGAGGTTTTTGCTTCTTCCCCCTATTTTTTTTTTCTGGGCTTTTTGAGTATGGGGGAAATGTAGGGTTGTTTACATCAGATAGTTGTCGTGGGGTTTGAATACTTGCAACTTTCCGTGTAGGGGTAGGAACATGGTTTAGGGTAGCCAACTACTGTGTAAGGGTTAGGCTGTGTGTATATTGCTGTGTAGGGGCTGAAAACTAGGGTTAGGAGGTTTCTTCTTGGCTGAAACAAACGTAGCAGCTGCGGGGGATGCGAGAAGCAGCACTTGTTCTAGTTGTGGCGGCTATAGGCTGTCATGGGTAAGGTTTTGAAACCCTAGCTTTATGCTTGAGGAAGAAGACCCTGGCTTACAAAATTCCTAATCATATGAAAGGCTGAAAGCAAGGGCTAGTTCATGTACTTTTTCCCCCCCCTTTCTTCGTTTTAATTGGTCCAGTGGGCTCACACCAAAACTCAAGTTCCTTTTAAAAGGTCTCGAAATTTCATTTAAAAAAAGCTTGCTTCAATGGTAGAAAAATATTCGAGGTTGATTTTCTAGCGTGCAATGGTTTGCCTATTGATGACATTTTATTCGAAATAATTTCATCTTCTTTCCTTTCTCAAATTATTAGTTTGATTTCCTTCAATGAAAGAACTCTACAAAAAAGAAGACTATTAGTGACACTTTTAAACCTTCACTAATAATAGAAAACTATCACTATTAATTATAAATGACAAAGTGACGCTTATAGATTGGTGACTATAATGGCCATTTCAACTTACTATTTGTGACGGAGACGGACTATTACTAAAACTATAATACTGTCACTATAACTAACACTATTTTTGGGCTAAAAATCTTCACTAAAAACCTACTATTAGTGGCGGTTTCTAAACCGTCACTATTGTTAACTTTTAGTGATGGTTCTCAAATTGTCAATAAAATACTATAAATTACTTTTATCAAGCTTGTTTGATTGGGAGGAATCGAGGCCAAATTAGTAAAATTGTAATTTTGATCTTAATTCCTTTGCAACTGTTCAATTAGTTATTACATGATGAGGGAAGGGAAATCATGATTATTTTTGTAACAGGGATCGTTTTGATTAAAGGAATGAGCATTCAATACATTGAATTCACTACAAAACATAAGGCCTTTAGTGACAGCTTGAAACAGTCACTAATAATAGCAAATCGTCACTAATACTTATTGTGACCATAATGTGACGAATACGAAGTGGCGACTAAAACAGCGATCACAACTAACTATTAGCGATGGTTTTGGAAATTGTTACAAATAATAGAGCATTAGTGACAGTTTCGTCACTAAAAGCATAAGGTCGTCACTATAACTAGCACATTTTTTCAGCTGAAAATCATCACTAAAGCATAGTTAAAATGAAAAAACGATACAATTTTAAATGGCTAAGTTTGATTGGTCGAAATTAACTCCATGTGGTTTGGACCTCGTATGCTCGACTTAGCTTGGACTGTAACAACCTGAATCTTTTGTTAAATTGAATAAATTATAATAAGATGGTTTTAAAATCCCTTATGGCAAAGGATGTTCAAAGTTACAGACGTTCGGTACCGCAACTTATAGTTTAAATGGATCAAAGTGCACCCACACTGTTTACAGAGTGATTATTTATGTTAGTGGATTATTCCTGTGTGCACACCTGGTTCTAGACCAGGACTTAATAAAGAAAATCTCACTTAATGTTTACGTACGTTGATTTAGTTTGCTCGGCCAGCCAGTTAAGTCTAGTTTTCGGACCGCACAACCCAAACGTGGGGGTAAACATGACTTACAATAAACAGGCGTAAGGGTGGTTTTTACAATATATGTTTATACATATCTAATTACGTGTACATAGTTATTAATGATTTGAAAGAAAAGTATAAGTTTATATGAAAATGTTCATTCTTGTGCCTAAATGACGATTTAAAGGAAACGTATAAGGAAAAGTATATGTATATATATAATTAAATATTTTTTTTATAGTTTTAAAGTTAAAAGTTTAATTTATTGGTCATAGTATATGGCTATTAAATTTTACTGTTATAGTTGATGGTAAAAGTTTTATGCAGAAATTTTTGGATTTAGATTTATTTTAGAAGCAATTTTGAAGTTATAGTATTAAATATTGTTTTACAAAATTTTTAAAAACTCATTTTGACCATACACTAATAATAATCTTATTTACTTACTAAGTGTCGTCTCACCCCAATCATATTTTTATATTTCAGATAACTCTGAAGAACATATCGGAAATCAGGCATAACAAGCATGCTGGTGGGAATAGAATAGAAAAAATGAAGCTTGATTATAGATATTAGAATGATGCTAGATATTTAGGCTTATGTAATTTTTCTTCCTTTGAAATAAATGATTGTAATATGGATAATTAGCGCTATGGTTTAATATTAATTGAGTTTATTTACTTTCGCTGTAAATTAATGGTAAAAAGTAAATATCTCAGACCCTTTGGGGTTGGGGTATTACAATAGCATCCTTGGATATCAAATTATCCATTCATAACACATAATAATTAACTCAAGCTAGCATGTTTCTTCTTCTACCCGAGACTTCTTGGCTTCCATAAGAGTTTTATATTTCTTAATCATTTATATACAGCTAGTTGGAGCTTAATGAGGCGTAGATGGTAGGTTGATATTTGCTAGCTTTGTTGTGATCCCAAGAAGGGGGAGGGGGGTAAATTGGGTATTTAAAAATTCTTCCTAGGTTTAACTTAATCCAACAATCAGTATTACACAGACCTAGAGTCTTTCTATGTAATAGCAAACCCAATCAAGCACTTAAACAATAAACATAAATATACAGGTGTAGAAAGTAAATTGTGGAGAATAAACTGACGCTAGATATGTTATCAGGGTTCGACCAATACTGCCTACGTCCCCGCCTTGGCTCACTAGCACAAGGATTACCACTATAAGGCTCATTTAACGGGTGGAGCAGCACCTAAACAACCAGATCAAATTAACACAGTGCTGACCTCAACCTTTAAAACCAATCATTACCGGGCTACTGCCTCCTCACGCCACGCTTGGAATACAACAAATTTCTCAATGTAACAGAATACAATTATACTTCTCAGTCGAGCAAATATGTACCAAATGTAATTAATCAAATGCACATCAACTATATAGGTAAATGTAAGCTCGGTGATGTGATTTTGTGCAAGCAACACTAAACAAGGTATTATCACTCATATGCTCAAGAGTGTTCTAATCAAACTATTTCTTTGAAATAATGTTTATCAAATCTCAATAATAAATCAGGATTTCAAAAATGCTGCAAATATTCAAATCAACTCAAAAATATTTTCTTCAAGAAAATAGGCTCAAAAGTTGTTTGAAAAAAATAATGGCTTGTTAAAAATATTTGTATAACAAAATATAGCTATTGAAATCTTGCACTAACTATGCAAGAATCCTAAAGCTTCTGAGTTTATCCAAACACAAGATTTCTTATTTTCAAATCTGTGGGATAAACTTTGCAAAACTCCCCTAAATCAATATCAAATAATCAATCAAGCAAATTGGAGTATGAGTAATCTCTAATAATCAATAACACAATATAACACTCTCACAGTACTAAGATGTATCAAGGGAATGAAAAAGTGAGAGCATTTGGGGAAAATAGGATTTTGAGTTTGAGAAGATTTCTTACTAATGATTTTTTCTAATCTGCTTGCTAATCCTAAAAAATGAGTTCATATATATAGACCAAGGCAAAATTATGACCGTTTAGGATATGTAGGGAATTATTAGAATTGTTTTAAATCAATTTAGAAAAATTAACCCAGTTTAACCTTTTTAACCCTGGAAAAAAATTAAGCAGCCCGAGAGGTTTCGAGTGGTTGAACTTTAGTTCGTTCGCCCGAAAAGACCTTTTAAATGGTTCGGGTGCCTAAGTTCAAAATCGGTTGGCTAAACAAAAGTTAAAAAGATTTAGTGTGCGGTTCAGGTGCTCGAAAATACATTCGGTTAACCGAATTGAGGGATTCAGTCGCCTGAGTCTTGTTTTGAATTGAAAAGTTTGGTAGCCTGAGTTGGTGAAAAGTCACTTGCAAGGGTTCAGTCACCCGAGGGCGATAGGGTCATTTTAGGTTAGGTCGCCTAAAGCCTGGTCAAACCATTAACTTCCTAACGGTTTAGGTGCCTGAGGTGATTTGAGCACGTAGGGTTCGGTCGCCCAAACTCTCTCATTTTATGCCCATTATATTCAATCCATTTTAATTTGATCCCCTGATTGAGCAAGTTATTATGGGGAGTGATTGTGCATTTGTGTTGCGACCTAAGGTCTCACTAGGGTCTTACTAAACTTAGAATATATCCTATATGCATGATATGTAGATAATTATTACAAAAATTTTCTCCTAATTACTTTTACAGACCCTCATTGAACAATAATATAGATTACAATAAAAAGGAAATCTTCTGGGTCTTTAGACTTGGAGTCTTCATATGCCATCAAGTGATATGCTCATATGAACTTGCACACAAACTTGACAGACATTAAATACCGAAGTATTTGTCATAATCAAAACAGTGTATGACTCATAGGGTCAACAATCTTCCCCTTTTTGATGATGACAAATACTCACCTACTTCTCCCCCTTTTGGCAACAGTAAAAAGGGTGTAAACAAACATTTAGGTACATAGGAAAATTCGGTAGCATGTCATTTGAAAATAGAACATTTCCCAAAAATATCTATAAACAAGTGTCCTAATTGAGTAATATATTTACAAGATATCCACAACTACTTACTCAAACAGTTCAGTATTCTAAAAACATAAATATAACTATGAATCATACAAGAGATATGATAGTCATGTATTTCATAGCACAAACAAATTCATAAAGTATAAAGTAGTGACAAGTTTAGCAATTAAGCACACAAACTATATAACTGGTCATTTAAATGATTTAAATGATATGAAACAAGGCTAGACCACAAGTATGCACAAACTACTGCAATTGAAACATATCATAAGACCCGTGGAAGATTTGAGTTTAAAAACACACGACATATGATAGTAAATAGTTGGTTTGAGCACAAACACAATCTAACAAGTTCGCATGCGTTTACATGTGAAGCTATCAAATTAGTTATGCTGTTTAAATAATAATAATAATAATAATAATAATAATAATATATCCCCCTTATGATGTTTGCAAAATGGTACTGGGGGTTGCTTGCTAAAAGAGAAACTTTAATTTAAAGCACATGCAAGCAAAATTTTTCTGGTGAATATTTAAGCATAAACCATCTCATGACTAGAAAAATACAATCATATGAAACTTAAAGATATATTCGAAGATAAAAACCTGATCATATGGCAAAAACGAATGACTGTGGAAAAACTACATATTTGAACTTAGGATTTTCAATAATATCATTTCATTTAAGCACATGCCACATAGCGTTCAATATATATCTATGCATTAGAATAGGTGAGCACAAACATGATAGAAAAGTTATTTCAAGAGCTCCCCCTACAAAACTGAATACATGCTTAGACACAAAGAGTTGCTTATACCAAATAAAAATATTATTGGGGTTCAATCAATACTGCCTACGTCCCCGCTTCGGCTCACTAGCACAAGGATTACAACTATAAGACTCACTTAACAGGTGGAGCGGCACCTAAACAATCAGGTCAAATTAATACAGGGTTGACCTCAACCTTTAGAACCAATCCTTATTGGGCTGGATTACCGCCATCTTAGGTCATGCCTAGAATACAACAGATTTCTCAATATAACAGGGTACAGTGAATATACTTCTTAGTCAAGCAGATATCTACCAAATGTAATTAATCAAATGTACATCAGCTATATAGGTAAATGTAAGCTCAGTGATGTGATTTTGTCCAAGCAACACTCAACAAGGTATTATCACCAATATGCTCAAGAGTGTTCTAATCAAACTATTTCTTTGAAACAATATTTATCAAATCCCAATAATAAATAAGGGTTTTAAAGATGCTGCAAATATTCAAATCAACTCAAAAATATTTTCTTCAAGGAAATAGGCTCAAGAGTTGTTTGAAAAAAAATAATATATTGTTAAAAATATTTGCACAACAAAATACAGCTATTGAAATCTTGCAATAACTATGCAAGAATCCTCAAGATTTTGAGTTTATCCCAACACAAGATTTATTATATTCAAATTTGTGGGATAAACTTTGCTAAACTCCCTTAAATCAATATTAAATAATCAATCAAGCAAATGGGAGTATGAGCAATCACTAATAATCAATAACACAATATAACACTCTCACAATATTAAGATGTATCTTTAGTTTGGTCGCCCGAAAAGACTCAACTCAAAATGGCATTTTAACCCCGGTAAAAAATTAAGCAACTCGAGAGGTTTCGAGTGGCTGAACTTTAGTTTGCCGATTTGACGATCCAAGGCCGCCACGACACTCTTGGGAAGTTTCTCTCCAAGTCCGCCGGAGTGGATCGTTGGTGGGACTAACTTGGACCCCATCCCAAATTCGGGGTAAGACTTTTTATTTAATATTTGGCTTTCCTACAGTTGTATAAAATGTAGTACTGGAAGAAATACTGAAGTTTTGTTTAGGGAGCTGTTGTTTTCAGGGTGTTGAACGAGGAACCCTGTGGGTGTAGGACGAGTCATTGTAGGGGCTTTTCAGTAGTCAGATAAAAGAGTAAACTAAAGTAGTAATTTTCCATGAAAATCATTATTATTTAATAGCATATTAATTTTTCAAAAAACATGTATTATATATGAGTATACTTGTGAAAATGTATATTTGGGAAAATAATGTTGTTACACAAGAATATATATTTTTAAGTATGAAATGTGATTTCAGAATAGAATTCATGATTTTATTTAGTATCGTGTAGCATGAATATTATTTAACGCAATAATGTTAAGCCAATTTTATGGAAAAAGTATGTTTCAGTCATTTTCAGGAATAACATAATAATACAGTAAACTATGATTTCAGAATATATGATCAACAATACATTTATTCAGATCAGTATGTATGATATGTTTGGTGTAAGGCAGTGATTGATAGTTGGCACAAGGCCGCAATTATTTATGTTATTCGACCTAAGGCCGCAGTTATGCATGTATTTGGCACAAAGCCGTAATTATTTATGTTATTACAAAATTCAAAAATGCTATCAATCTATTTATGTTAAAACAGTATATTATCATGTACTATATGTTATCAGAACCCAGATGATAGTTCAGATTAGTTATCAGGAGCACGCTACCGTAACTATACAGTTCAGTTCAGTTCAGTTCAAACTTGTGTTAACTGCCCCTGCCAGTAGAGGGGGTGGGAGATGGATAGTCGATGTGGCCTTTAGTGTAGAGTTGTAGACGTCCACCTAGAAGTTTAGATCAGGGTGTGCCCGGCCCATCGTACTTACAGATATTTTTTACTCGATAGTGGTTGACCAACCATTGTCAGGTCCTGCCTTTGGGCTGCATAACTCGTCATAGGGGGTAATACATGACATCAGCTAGCTATTCATCCTGGGCAAATTTCAAAATTACTAGTTATATCAAATGATTTTATGAATAGTGAAATACAATATGTTTTAGTAACACTATGAAATATGTATGTTTACCCAATTATGATATTATTAGTGTTTTCAAGCATGTGATGTAACGACCCGGCCCTTTATACGGACCCAGGTGTCACTCACTTATACTAAATACATGTACCTGTTCAAGATACGTAAACAACCCGCCCTAACCAGGGACATATGGGTATAAATCATACATAATTTCAATGTAAATGTCGCGGAAAAACATAAACATCCACTAGGATTTCTATTAGTCTTATACCAAAGCTTACTAATACATCCACAATTACATAAATCCAAACATATAATAAATCCTATTATTACAATCCTTTAGAAAAGAACTTCATCTAAGTTTAATACATGATTCAAATGCTTACGTAAGCTAAACCAAAAATAGTCTCCCCAGGCCCTTTAGCTACTAGGACCGACGTACTGATGGACCTGAAAACAAAGGTTGTATAATAGGGTGAGACATCTCTCAGTAAGGAAAAAAGTATTACAACAGTGTGTGACTGCATAGATGCACATTTTCATACAATTCCTACATTTGAAACATTTGTTTATAATGCTATATCAAATAACATTTATCTGCACATCCAATATTTAAATCATGCATATGATTATTAGAACAACAACCAACTTGTCATACATGTATTGCCTATTTACCCGATGGCACGGGTTGTGCACTGATATCTCCAACAATGCCCTGTTTGTGCAGACATTTGTTGAGTATCTATTATAGTCCGACTGCCCCCATATGGTCTATTATTTCACCAATGGTTTCATTACACCTGCTAGCCGACTATCTATGTACCCACACTGGTTTACTTGTGTGGTTGCACTGTACCCTTCCAACTGAGGAATTCCCTGCCATTGAGAGTATCTTTCAACTCCATTAATTAAGCTTTTTCAACTTCTCACATTGGAGTATCTTTCAACCCGTATTACTGGAGTATCTTTCAACTCCTTTGGTAGCAAGCTGTGGTTCCATTTATCATATATACAATTTATAGCAAAATATAGTAACCTGTGCAATTCCAATATTTTCACAAATTGAGATAATCACATCGAGTTCAAACCGGTGCCTATCCACTCGGTTTACCCTTTTTACATATATATACAACTCGGTGTATAATCGACCTATGTTTTCCACATTTTCAGTATAACAAGTTGGAACTCCGTTCCCATAATATATATCAATAGTATAGAAAATTCATACATTTCCATTTCAACATATATCACACAAGTTTAGTCCAAAAATATGCTAAATGATATAAATCTAGTAACCATCACTTAAAAAGAAAAGTAAAAGATTCAAGCATCTCTTATTACAATATAAGTGCAAATAAGTAATTTTCATAAGAATTGGAGATCATATGCCAAAATCCTCGCTTTTACCAAAAACCGTAAAATCGTAAAACGACATTTCTATTCGGTAGAATTTAGAAAATAAGCAATTAAATCATACATATAAATATAAACTAGCATTTTAGCGATTTTAGTTTTCCAAAAATGTTGTTGTAATCAATTTCCCTTTACCTTAAACTCGAAACAAAACTTCGTATGAAAACGATCCAAACCAACAACCCAGGATCCTAAAAACCTAAAACCACAGAACATAACCTTACTATAATTTCGTCTACTATCCAAATATCCAATCAAAATTAAGATCAGATCCTTATCTCGATTTTTGGGAAAGCACGAAAATCCTCAAAATAACAATCCGATCCTCTAACGTTGTAGAGTTTCCTCTTCTGATCCACGTAGTGCTCTCCGTTTTTGGAAACGGATGACGAATAGCGAAGAATCTTAGAGAGAGAGAGAAATTTTGTGGGTAAAGAGAGAGAGAGAGAGAGAGAGAGAGAGAGAGAGAGAGAGAGAGAGAGAGAGAGAGAGAGAGCTTTTGGGAGCAAACTTAGCCTTTAAGCAACAAATATGGATATTTATAGGGCCTTTGACCAAGTCCAACTTGTCGGCGAGGCGGCGTCTTCATCGATGAATCCGCCACACAGCTTGTTGACGAGACCATCCTTTCGTCGCCGAGTTCAAGTTTCGGATATTTCTCTAATTCACTCTGTATTTGCTCATCGATAAGGCTCTGAATTTTGTAGATGAGGATATGAAGGACTTCGTCGACGAACATGACCCTTCATTGACGAACCCAACTTATACAGGTTTGGGTCTCTACAATCTCCCCTCCTTATAAGAATTTCATCCTTAAAATTTACTAACAATTATTAACATAACCTTTTCTTATTATTCAGCTTTACCAAAAAGTCATCCGTCACCTACTAAGTGACTTTGGCCCAATTTCATTACATACCCTCACATATGGCGGAGGAATACCATGGTTACACAAAAGATATTTTAGAAGATTACATCTATAAACAAGACTCTCCCAAAGATCATACCATTTAATCTATACCATCTACACTACTATACATACTTATGTACCATCAAATAATTGTGGGTACTTCCGGCGTATTTCTGATTTGAGTTCCTATGAAGGTTCTTCCACTGCATGGTTACGCCATAATACCTTTACAAGAGGTATTTCCTTAGTCCATAACTGCTGCACCTTTCGATCCAATATCTGCACTGGTACTTCCTCATACGATAAGGCATCACTGATATCTAGAGGTTCATAACTCAGTACATGGGATGGATCTAGTACGTACTTCCTCAATATAGACATGTGAAATACATCATGGAATTTGGATAATGCTGGAGGTAAAGCCACTCGATAAGCAACCGAACCTATCCTTTCAAGGATCTCAAAAGGCCTGATATACGAAGGACTTAGCTTCCCCTTCTTCCCGAACCTCATCACCCTTTTCATTGGAGCGATTCTCAGGAATACCATATCTCCTACCTTGAATTCCAACTCTTGTCAACAGCTATTAGCATAACTCTTCTGTCGACTCTGAGCTACTTTAATTCTTTCCTTAATCAATTCAACCTTTGTAGAGGTCTGCTGAATTAATTCTAGACCCAGTATCGGTCACTCACCTACCTGATCCCAGTACAATGGAGATCGACACCGACGACCATAGAAAGCCTCATAAGATGCCATCTCTATGCTCGTCAGGTAACTGTTGTTATATGCAAATTCAACAAGTGGTAGATATCGTATCCAACTATCACCGAAATCTAGTACACAAGCCCGCAACATATCCTCTAACGTCTGAATAGCCCTCTCCGACTGTCCATCCATCTGTGGGTGAAAAGACATACTAAACGTCAGTCGCGAACCCAAGGCATCCTATAAACTCTTCTAGAAACGCAGATCCCGATTTGAAACAATAAAAATAGGGACACCATGGAGTCGTACCACCTCCTACACATAAAGCTCTGCCAGCCTATTTAGAGAGTAGTTGACTATGATCGGAATGAAATGCGCAGTGTTCGTCAGCCGATCCATCATAACCCGTATGGCATTCTACCCATGCACCGCTGCAGGTAAACCCATCACAAATTCCATCGAGACGTTTTCCCACTTCCACTCAGGGACGTCAAGTGGCTGAAGTGGTCCTGCCGGCCTCTGATGTTCTGCTTTGATCAGCTGACATGTCAGGCACTGTCTACAAATCGGGCGATCTCTTTTTTCACGTTGGACCACCAGAAGGATTCCCTCAAATCTCGGTACATTTTTGTATTACCAAGATGTATAGTGTAAAGTGAACAATGTACCTCCTCTAGAAACAATGTGCCTCCTTTAGAATGACCCGTTTAAATTTGGCATCATTCGGTACACAAACCTTGCCACGAAATCTTAATATCCCATCACCAGAGATATTGAAATCCGGTTTCAACCCCTTCTAAATTCCTTCCATAACCTCAACCAACTCGGGATCCTCCTTTTGCGCCACACGAATCCTCTCTTGTAAATTCGGCTGTACCACCAAGCCAATAAGTACATCCTGATGGTTTCCTTCCACTACCTCCAAACTCAATCTCTAAAGGTCCATACAGATCTGATGCTGAACCTGCACTGCTAAGACTGTTGCATCAACTGACTTCCTACTCAGAGCATCAACTACCACATTAGCTTTTCCTGGGTGATAGCTAATAGTATAGTCATAGTCTTTAATCAACTCAAGCCACATGTGTTGTCTCATGTTGAGCTCCTTCTGGGTGAAAAAGTATTTAATACTTTTATGCTCGAAAAAAATCTCACACCTTTTATCATACAAGTAGTGCCTCCAAATTTTTAGTGCAAACACTGCCGCTACTAATTCCAAATCATACGTTGAGTAGTTCTTCTCGTATTCTTTGAGTTGACAAGAAGCGTAAGCAACCACTTTGCCTTGCTGCATTAAAACATAGTCAAGATCTTTTTTCGAAGCATCATTATAAATAACAAAACCACCATAACTGGATGGAAGAGTCAGAACTGGAGCCGTGACCAGTCGCCGTTTCAGCTCTTGAAAACTCAACCCGCACTCTTCCGTCCAATTATACCTCACATTTTTTCATGTGAGTTTTATCAAAGGTCCTGCTAAACTGGAGAATCCTTCAACAAACCGATGGTAGTAACCTATGTAGTGACACGAAGAATAATAGTATTTTAATAATAAAGAGGGAGAAAAATGGAAATAGGAACCGAAGGAGGTAGTAGACTACGTCGACGACATCGCACTTTGGAGGTAATAACAATTTCAAGAAATTTCCAGGCCTCGCCGATAAATACAGGGTTTCGTCGACGAGGATCTGTCTTGTAGATAAGAAAATACCAAGAGAAGAATTTGGACTACTTTGAATTTTGTCGACGAAGGGTAAGGTTCGTCAACAAAATTACTTAAGGACTCGTCGACGAGATGATGTGGTTCGTCAACAAATCCCGCAGTATAAATAGCCCTAAACTAATTTTAATCACAAAAATTTGGCCGCAAATCCTCCTCCTCCTCCTCCTCTCTCTCTCTCTCTCTCTCTCTCTCTCTCTCTCTCTCTCTCTCTCTCTCTCTCTCTCTCTTACGGCCCTTCCCCCTTCTCTCTTCGATTTTAGCCCCGTTAGTCGCCGGATCGACAATCTGAGGCCACCATGACACTCATGGCGGAGTTCTCTCCAAATCTGCTGGAGCGGATCATCGATGGGACGAAATTGAAATTCATCCCAAATCCAGGGTAAGGTTTTTTATTCAGTTTTTGGCCTTCTGGCAGTTGTAGGAAATTATGTAGGCCAAGAAATATTGATATTCTATTCTGGAAAATATGATTTTCAGGGTGTTGAGTGGAGAACCCTGGGGGTGTAGGACCCATTACAGTAGGGCAATTTTAGCAGAGTTCAGGTAAGGGAAATATGTTATACTAGGCAATTTTACTATGTTTCAGTATAAACTATACGTTTTTATCAAATGATTATTCACGATAGAAATTTATACAGTTTATCATTTATGTATAATATGTTTAAAATTTCTGTGTGGCTTGAGAATACGTGTATAGTAAAGAAACATGTTTTACGGTATTTTCAGCATATGATTTACAGAATATACAGCTAATGGTTATGTTTTATAATAATTATAGAATACCATGATTATACAGTTTTCAGTACCATGATTTTACAGTTTCTAGTACCATGACTTACAGATTACAGTTCAGTTTAGAAACACAGTTGACACAGTTACAGTTTATTTTATTGTCATGGTAAATCAGATAGTTGTATGTAGAGATGTATTATATAGTATTAGACCCTGTTGGACCATACGATTATAGAGTACGGTACTGTAGCTACATACAGTTTACAGAGTGCAACCACCTATTCAGATAATACGTGGTAGTAGGTCGATCGTATAGTGCCTATGGGCCACACAACCCTGTCATGAGGGGTTAAATCATGACACATAGTTATCCACAGGGAAGTTTTCAGTTATTATTATGTATATGCAGATTTGCAGAGATAGAGAATATACTTAATATACTTATGTACATTAGAAGTATTTTAAATAGTAACGTAAAATACTGATATGTTAAGCAACATGGAAATAGTGGTGGTTTCTATTACTTGTACTGTATTTACAAATCTAGTTATACATGATTTTATAAAAACAAATTTTCATAATATTGTAACTCATTTGCCACAGACTAGCAATAGCATATTTCATATTACTAAGTGTTGGCTTATCCCAATTACTTTAACATTTTTCAGGTGATCCAGGTAGACGAGCAGATCAGGCTCGCAGATAAAGGGGCCTCGGTATTGCCCTGACAGTAGTGTGAGTATTTTTGGGAGTATTTTTGTATAGCCCTAGCTAGTTGAGGGTATTTTTGAAAATAGACATATATGTATATTTTGGGAAACACTTTAGCACTCCTGTATTGTATATAACTATGTATGGTTATGTTTATTTGATTTCTGCTTCTTGCTGCTTAGGTGGATGATTGGGTTTAATCCAGTAAGGTATCAGAGCATGTTAAATGTCATAGTATATATATAAATAAAAAAAAACCCATTTAAATAGCGGGTAATTACAACCTGCAAGACCCAGACAACTTCTGACCTCCTGAATATTCTTCGGTCTCACACAGTCCACTACTACTTCTATCTTACACGGGTTCACTGATACACATTCTTTAGACACCACGTGCCTTAGAAATGCAATCTATTCCAGCAAGAACTTGCACTTCTTTAACTTAGCATACAACCTTTTATCCCTAAGAATTTGTAATACTAGCCTCAAATGAACTTCATGCTCTGCAGCACTCCTAGAATACACTAGGATATCATCGATAAATACCACAACGAACTGGTTTAAATATTCGTGGAAGACCTTATTCATTAAATCCAGAAATACTGCAGGTGCATTAGTCAAACCAAAAGGCATAACCATAAATTCAAAATGGTCATACTGTGTTTGAAATGCAGTTTTTGAGACGTCCTCCCTTTCACCTTTAGTTGGTGATACTCAGACCGTAGGTCAATTTTGGAGAAGACATGCGTGCCTTGGAGTTGGTCAAACAAATCATCGATCTTGGGTAGCAGATATTTATTATTTATTGTCACTTTATTCAGTTCTCGGTAGTCGATGCACATCCTCATCGACCCATCCTTCTTCTTCATAAATAACATAGGTGCTCCCCAAGGAGAAACACTTGGTCGAATATATCCCTTATTCACCAGTTCCTGAAGTTGTTCTTTCAACTCCCTCAATTCGACTGGGGTCATACGATACAGAGCTTTCGATATCGGCGTCGTACCTATAACTAACTCAATAGAAAATTCCACTTCAGAGTCTGGAGGTAAACTTGGCAAGTCCTCCGGAAATACATCAGGGAACTCGCGCACTACAATAATCATATCCAATTCTCCTTCCTCTACTGGTGTTTCTTTCACAAACACCAAATACCCTTGGCGCCCCCTAAGAAGTAGCCTCCTAGTTTGCATAGCAAAAAATATTCGTGGTGCATAATGCACACACGATCTGAGGAACTGGAATTCCTACTTTTCTGGCGGTCTGAACAACACCTCCCTTCTGTGGCAATCGATATTGGCATAACTGGAAAACAACCAATCCATTCCTAAGATGATGTCAAGGCCATACATGTCGTATACCACAAGATCAACTAGTAGCACTCTTCCTCGAATTTCAATCGGGAAGTCATGAACTACCTTGTTATACCCAACCACAGATCCAGACGGTGTAGCCACCACCAGTTTGTAATCTAACAATTGCACCTCTAATCCACACAATTTAACAAAACCTTGGGAAATAAAAGAATGCGTTGCCCCAAAATCAAATAATACTACAACTTTATGAGAAAGCATGCAAATAATACCTGTGACAACATCTCCCATGTTCTTAACATCGGCTAGAGTCAGAGAACACACCCTTGCCTGAGTATTACCCCTATATGACTGCTGCGAGGTTCCACTATTTCCCTGTATCGGACAGTCTCTCATCTAGTGCCCTTGCCTACCACACCGCATATAGCCCCCGTAGATAACCAACACTGCCCCGAGTGTCTCTTTCCACACAATGAGCAGCGTTGAAAACGTGCGGTGTTCTGAGACATACCACCACTATTCTTCTTCCACTTACCCTGTTCAACCCCAGACGAAGAATTAGGAGGCGCTGGCCTCTTCTTCATGACCTAAACCTTTGTGTCCTCTAGCAAACACTCTTCTGCTACCGTGGCTTTATCAACCAACGTAGCAAAGTTCTGCAACTGCAAGATCGCTATATGCTTACGGATCTCGCTCCTCAGACCCTTTGAAACTTCCAGGTCTTCTTCGCTTCATCCAGTATCACGAATGGAGCATATCGAGATAGCTCATGGAATTTGGCAGTGTACTGCTGCACTGTCAGCGATTGTTGCGTCAGATTCTTGAATTCTTCCATCTTCGTGTTCCTGGCTAAGACCAAAAAATACCGTTCAAAGAAGAGCTCTTTGAACCGGGCCCACGCCAACGCTATTGGTATCAGTTGGTGCTCTTTCATCTACTTTATAGACACCCACCATCTCTCAGCCTCCCCTGCCAACTTGAATGGGGCGAAGGTGACTTTCTGCCTCTCAATGCAGTTCAACATGTCTAGGATCTTCTCGATCTCTTGGATCCAATTCTCAGCACAAACTAGGTTTGCACTGCTCACAAAATCCGAGGGCTTCAACCTAGTGAACTGCTCAACGGAGCAACCCAACTCAGTCATAGGATGATCCTGCTCCCTATTTGTCCGCACTACCTCAACCATAAGCTGTTGTGCGAAGTCACAAAACACACTAGTAGAGTCACTACCAGCCTCAGGGCCGGCACCCTCACTACTACTACCTCCTATGTTGGCAATGATATCCCTGGATTCCATCCTGAAAACAATTACAAGAATCCATTAGAAAGGTAATAGCCTATGAATCGACTGTTACTATCATGTTATAAACTCAATCCCTTAAATTCATATTCCCAATATTGATGTACTCCATTAATTTGACATCCTCATTCTAACTCAAGTTCCACCCTTCCACTTGGAAACAAATTCGTCAATGGATTGCCGTGATTTTCTTTAACCTTTCGATTGATCCAGAAAAACATAGAAGTCTATCAATGGATTTACGTCTCCAGGTATACAGATCAAAACTCAAGGTCTTATCCATGTCTTATACTCTGGTATATTCTAGACTATCAAAACTAGCAAATCCTAAGTTCTGCACATATCCCTAACCAGACAGCATGAATCAAATCATACTTCCGACTGGCTATGTCTCTAATACCAATTGTAACGACTCGGCCATTTATATGGACCCAAGTGTCACTCACTTATACTAAATACATGTACCTATTCAAGATACGTAAACAACCCGCCCTAACTAGGGACATATGGGTATAAATCATACATAATTTCGATGTAAATGTTGCGGAAAAACATAAACATCCACTGGGATTTCTATTAGTCTTATACTAGAGCTTACTAGTTATCCACAATTACATAAATCTAGATATATAATAAATCTTGTAATTACAATCCTGCAGAAAAGAACTTCATCTAAGTTTAATATAGGATTCAAATGCTCTCAGTAAGGAAGAAGGTACTACAACAAGTGTGACTGCATAGATGCACATTTTCATACAATCCATACATTTGAAACATTTGTTTATAATACTGTATCAAATAACATTTATCTGCACATCAAGTATTTAAATCATGCATATGATTACTAGAATAACTACCAACTTGTCATACATGTATTGCCTATTTACCCCGTGGCATGGGTTGTGCACTGATATCTCCAACAATGCCCTGTTCGTGCAGACATTTGTCGAGTATCTATTATAGTCCGACTGCCCCCATATGGTCTATTATTTCACCAGTGGTTTCATTACACCTGCTAGCTGACTATCTATGTACCCACACTGGTTTACATGTGTGGTTGCACTAACCTTCCAGTTGAGGAATTCCCTACCATTGGGAGTATCTTTGAACTCCATTAATGAAGCTTTTTCAACTTCTCACATTGGAGTATCTTTCAACCCCTATTACTAGAGTATCTTTCAACTCCTTTGGTAGCAAGTTGTGGTTCCATTTATCATATATACAATTTATAACAAAATATAGTAACCTGTGCAATTCCTGTATTTTCACAAATTCAGATAATCGCATCGGGTTCAAACCAATGCCTATCCACTCGGTTTACCCTTTTTACATATATAAAATTCGGTGTATAATCGGCCTCTATTTTCCACATTTTCAGTATAACAAATTGGAACTCCGTTCCCATAATGTATATCAATAGTATAGAAAATTCATACATTTCCATTTAAACATATATCACGCGAGTTTAGTCCAAAAATTCGCTAAATGATATAAATCCAGTAACCATCACTTAAAAAGAAAAGTAAATGATTCAAACATCTCTTATTACAATATAACTGCAAATAAGTAATTTTCATAAGAATTGGTGATCATATGCCAAAATCCTCGTTTTTACCAAAAATCCTAAAATTGTAAAATCGGCATTTCTACTCGGTAGAATTTAGCAAATAAGTAGTTAAATCATACATATAAATATAAACTAGATTTTTAGCTGTTTTAGTTTTCCAAAAATGCTATTGTAATCAATTTTCCCTTACCTTAAACTAAAAATGAAACTTCGTATGAAAATGATCCAAACCGATAACCCGGGATCCTAAAGACCTAAAACCACAGAACATAAACGTACTATAATTTTGACTACTATCCAAATATCCAATCAAAATTAAGATCAGATCCTTACCTCGATTTTTGGGAAAAACCAAAAATCCTCAAAATAATGATCTGATCTGCTAAAGTTGTAGAGTTTCCTCTTTTGATCCATGCACTACCCTCCGTTTTTGGAAACGGACGAAGAATAGCGAAGAATCTTAGAGAAAGAGAGAGAGAAATTTTGTGGGTAGAGAGAGAGAGAGAGCTTTTGGGGAGCAAACTTAGCCTTTAAACAACAAACATTGATATTTATAGGGCCTTTGACCTAGTCTAACTCATCGACAAGGCGGCGTCTTCGTCGACGAATCCACCACACAACTTGTTGATGAGGCCATCCCTTCGTCGCCGAGTTCAAGTTCCAGATATTTCTCTGATCCGCTCGGTATTTGCTCATCAACGAGGCTCTGAATTTCATCAACAAGGATCTAAAGGACTTCATCGACGAACGTGACCCTTCGTCGACAAACCCAACTTATAAAGGTTTGGGTCTCTACATGTGACATGTATCTTATATTTATTATAGCACGCAAATATTCATGTTGCCACACAACTATATTTAATTTATTTCCCTTACTGAGAGGTGTCTTGCCTTAGTTTAAACCATTTCAGGGAACCTAGAAAGACAGGTGGACCGAGCCCCACGCCATTGAGGCGGCTGTACTACCCCGCTAGGAGGGTAAGTCTTTTGAACTAGGGCCAATAGGTTTAATGTAAGATCCTAGTTTTATCTTTTGGTATTTTTAAGGATTGTATATATATACATTTATAGTACATGGTGAAAATGTAGGCAATTCTGGTATATTGTGTTATATGGTTTGGTGGATGAAATTTATGATTACTTTTACTTAGGTTTTTGCTATCTATGACAGGTGTGTCCCCATTACCCATGGGTTCGGGTTGACTTTGTTATGTTTTAAGTTAATGATACATAATATGGTTGATTATGTAGTAGATTAGGCAGGTTGTTATAGTTTGGT
Organism: Malania oleifera; assembly: GCF_029873635.1. Taxonomy (NCBI): domain Eukaryota; kingdom Viridiplantae; phylum Streptophyta; class Magnoliopsida; order Santalales; family Ximeniaceae; genus Malania; species Malania oleifera. The sequence continues at coordinate 96,390,775 of NC_080423.1, read as the reverse complement.
ATCTAAGCTTAGGATGCTAGGTTCTATAGACTCTAGAATGCAGCAGTGACAATACCAGAGTATGGGATAAGGGAATTTGAGGTTTGGTTTGTAGTCTAGATGCAGGAGTTTAGTGATGGTTTGGGTGTCTTTCTTAGGGTGACAATTTCAGGAAATCCATAGTAAACTATTGTCGGGTTGGGTATCTGGGTTGCAAGACTAAACTTTGAATCAAAATCAGGGGTGATGAATTAGTTAAGGAAATAATATACTAGTTAGATGATATGTTATGGTAATAGGGTCCTAAGTTAAGTTTATTGTCTTTTTAGGATGGACCCTGGGGGTAGTACTTCCCATGCTAGTGGTAATGAGAGTGTTAGGCCCTCGAGCGCTTCGGGTGGTGATTCAGATGCAATACTGTGCAGCGTGGCTTAGCAAATCATAGCTAAAATTGCAAGGAACTTTAGAGAGCAGGATGGTCCATCTGCAGGCCACGACAGTTCGATTGAGAAGTTTATTAAGATGAATCCTCCGACTTTCTTAGGATGAATTGATCCTGCAGTCATTGAAAACTGGTGTAGGAGAATGAAAAAGTATTTGTAGTGCTACAGTGCTTTGAGAAGCAGAGGGTGCTATACACAAAGTATATACTGACTGGAGAGGCCGAAAATGTTGGACGACAGTGAGACTCCTAGATCAGCAGAGGACAATGCCTAGAGGGATGACGTGCGAGCAATTTAAGGAGATATTCTTTTATAGATATTTTCCAGCCTTGTCCAGGGAAGCCAAGATAGAGGAGTTCCTAAATCTGAAGAAAGGACTTGAGACAGTGCAGCAGTACGTAGTGAGGTTCATTGAACTATCTCACTTCGCCCCATACATTATTCCAGACGAGATGAAGAAGGTAAGACAGTTTGAAAGGGGTCTAAAAAGAAAATTATATAAGCAGGTGACGATACCGAAATTGTAAGATTTTGACGAGCTGATAGACAAGGCAACTATGACAGAAGCTAGAGAGCGCTTAAAGGCTGAGGAGCAAAGATAGAGGAAAGGATCGACACCTTTTGGTTCTCAGCAGGGGCTCAGTCATGGTTCGTGAAAGAGAGGTGGTTACTATAGGGATCGGAGGTAGGAGTCAAGGAATCGTGGGTTTTAGGGTATGTAGTCTTTTTCAGCTTGCCCGATTTGTGGGAAGAGACACCCAGGTGAGTGTCATGTTGGGCAAAGTAACTGCTACCTATGTGGGGAGCAAGGGCATATGATAAGGGACTGTTAGGCTCAGATTGGAGCTGCTCTCGCTCCTAGACTTGTTCAAGGAGGCAATCAGGTGCCACATGGAGGCTAATAGAAGAATATGGCTCCAGTTAAAGTTTTTTCTTTGACGTCGAGTGATGCTGATACAGCCGACGACATGGTGACATGTATGGTTAGCATGCTTTCTATTAAAGTTATTGTATTATTTGATTCAGGAGCCACACACTCATTCATGTCTATGGGGTGTATTAAATTATGTGGGGCAGCAACAAAGTTATTAGACACTGAACTGTTAGAAACTACACCGACCAGGTCAGTAGTGAGGTGTAGTAGGGTGCTCTGGGGCTATCCAGTTGATATTCAGGGGAGGATTTTGTCTACTGATTTGATAGTGTTGGACATGCATGAGTTTGATGTAATATTCGGCATGGATTGGCTAGCAATTAATTTTTCCAGTATAGATTGCCATTCAAGAGAAGTGATATTCAAACCTCTAGGAAGACTAAATGTAGGAACCTGAACCGTAGTATGTGGATTAAATATTCGAAAGAAGGGTAAAGTGGAAATTTGGGCAAGCTTCGTCGACAAAGCCAGAGTTCATCGACGAAGTCCCTTTTATTCTTGGTGACGAAATTTAGTGTCTCATCGATGAGGAGATCTCAAGGGATTTTGAAAAATCTGGAACCTTGGGCTCATCGACAAGGCCACCATCTCGTCGATGAAGGTAATGGCGGACTCGTCGACGAGGACGCCAATTCGTTGACGAATCCACCTGATTCAAAGGGCTATAAATATCCAAATGAGTTGCTTCCAAGCTAAGTTAGCTTAGTATCTTCACTCACTCTCTCTCTCTCTCTCTCTCTCTCTTGACTCACTCGAAAAATGAGCAGCTCGAAAGCTATCCCAAGTATAGGAGTTACGTCGTGTAATATTAAGCCCAAGGGCTAGATCGTCTCCTCAGGGAATGCGTTTAATCTCAGATTTAACGTTCTTCCAATCAAAATTAAATTGCACTGAACTCGATTCAGATTCGGAGTTTTTCAGAGTTGTTCAATTTTACTTTTGACGAATTAGATGGCACGTAATTTAAAAAATCCTAAAACTAACATGTACTAAATAAAAGAAACAAGAATAGAAATCCTAATTTACTTAAAGAAACATTGGGACACACACTAATTAAAAATGGAAACTACAAATAAGGAATTAAAACACGCTAGAATGGAAACTCTAATCTACCTAAGGAAACATCGACACACGCGCTAATTAAAGATGGTAACCTAGAACATGGAATTAAAAACACACAATGGAAACTAAATTAGACACACACTAAAAAAAAACCAAACCTACTAAAAATCGAACCTTTAGCACAATTAAGAGATCAAATCAAGACTCACAATTTAAATGTAAACATGAACTCAACGGAAATTTAAAAGACATAAACAATAACGGAACACAATAAAAACACAACCTTTACTAATCATAGACCCTAACTAAATCGAATTTTGACAAAAAAATATC